>NC_048308.1:23347584-23378798 GCF_013100865.1 Trachemys scripta elegans
GCGGGGGCTCTGCTCCTCTTCGGCTCTGTGTAACTTATACAGTGTAAGTTACGCAGAGCCGCCGGAGCCCCGGAGGGGAAGTGCCCGGCTGGGGGCACAGGGGCTGCCCAAAGCCCGAGCGCTACTGGCTTCACGGTTTGCTGGGCAGCCTCCAGACCCTGCGCCCCCGGCTGGGCGCTTCCCCTCCCGGGCTCCAGCTGCGCTGGGGAAGCGCCGGCCGGGGGCGCAGGGTCTGGGGGCTGCCCGGGAAACCGTGATGCTGGTAGCACTGGGGCAGCCCTTTCCCCCTGGCTGGGAGTGGGAGGGAGGAGGGGGCGGAGTTAGGGTGGGGGAAGGGGCGGAGTTGGGGCGGGGCTAGGCGTGGGGAAATGGGCGGGGCCATGGCCCGTGGAGGGTCCTCTTTTTTTATTTATGAGATATGGTAACCCTATGCTAAGGCCCTATTCCTGCATTTAGGCAGGCTCCTGCATGCACAGATTCCCACTGACTTCAGTGGATCTCTATACAGGCAAGAGGTCTGTCTTTATTGAACTCATTGTGGGATCAAGGCCTAACACACTACAAGCCAACAGTAATTTAAGAAAAAGTAAATTAACATTCCAGTGTTGTTCTCAACTGCACTAAAACAAAGCTCAGCTGTATGACTTTTACTTTTCCATGGTAGCAAAGTTGATTGTTGTCATGCAGTCTGTTGCTTGTTTTTATTTTTTTTTTAAAAGTGAGGCCACAGTAGAATTGTTAGATCAACTCTGGTCATTCAAATGAAACTTCATCTATCATTATCCCTGAAGCCACCACCTGTTTCTAATTAGGATAAAAGTATAACTAATTTTCAAAGATACAGACAGCACTTATTTTTAGGTGTTAGTAATATTAATGACAGAATCATGGGGCTGGTATTGTGACAAAACTGAAACATGTACAAGAAATAAAATATTTAATTATATAATAAAATAAGTAATAAAAAATAAGAATGCTGCTCTTCTATATTCTTTTTACATCCAAGTATCTCATGGCTCTTTATGATAGCTCCTAAAGGCTCCAAACAGGACTCTGCAAGGTGTTGTACAAGAACATATGAAGACACAGACCCAGCCCCCAAAAGTTTACAATTTAATGTTGGTCATGGTACACAAATGAGCTTAGCAAACAATGAGGAAAGGCATGAGGAAGGACATGGATTGCAGTAAAAAAAGTCCTGTGGTTACTCTAGCAAGTTATATACACAAATTGATGGGCTACAGAGGGTTCCTGGATTTTTTTTCCTTTACATACATTATTTTTATAGGCTTATGCTTTTGTTGGTATTTAGATTTGCTTTGAGGTGATAAAGAGACAGAGGAATATATGGGAATGTTGGAGCAAGGGAAAATACATGGATGGTGGGACATGCGATGGCGTGTACAAACCCCACACTGGGGAATGGGTTAAGAAGCAACTCTGGACACAGGAGGCTCTGCCCAGATGCACCTGCTGGTCATGCTGTCAGAAGAGATGGAGCTTAAAAGGGAGCAGAACAGCTCTGTGCATTAGGGCAGTCAGTGCAAGGGAGCAGACATGAAGGCAACCTCAACTCAGAGCGCCAAGCCATCACAGAATAGACAGTGGAGTAGCTGTTCATGAGTGAGGTAGGGACTCTCCTGACCTCCTTGGGGGAGGGTGGTATTTTACGGGTCATAAGACAAGCCTTCACTATGACTCTGGAGAGGCTGGGGTGCAGTATGAAGTAATCAAGGGAGTAAGCTGGGTGATACCCTAGCCTAGGTCACACACCTGAACTGCTTGCTCCAGAGCCCTGGACTGGAATCTGGAGAAGTGGGAGGGCCCAGTTTCCCTTACTGCCAACTCCCTGGATTTGCACCATTACTCACTATCTCCAACCCTGCCAAACTTGAGCCACTAGCTGGTATGGCCAGCCAGTGCTCTGACCACTAGGGGACATGGTCTGTGAAGAGGGTCCCCATCACATCTGATGGAGAATGTGGGCATAACCCAGTCCAGCTGGAAGGACAAAAGGGTGGGGGGAGGACCACAAACCATACAGGGGAGAACATAGATTTAGGGAAGTTGCTCAAATGGATGATCAAAAGCCAACAACAAGAGAGCCAGCTACTGTAACAAATAGCTGCCTAACAACAGCAGCACACATCATAGAATCATAGGGTTAGAGGTGTCCACAAGAATCACCTAGTCTGACCCCCCTGCCAAGTCTAACCCCTCTGCCAAGATGCAGGATTTGTGTCTAAACCATCCAAGACAAAAGGCTATCCAGCCTCCTTTCAAAACCTTCAAGTGAAGAAGCTGGAGGTGCAGCTCCTGAGGCAGTGTGTTCCATTGTCCTACCGTTCTTACTGGTAGGAAGTTTTCACATCATCACAACATTGGCAGCTCCTCCTCCTCCTATTAGAGCCAGCAGTACTACACCAGGAATAGCAACAATGACTAATCCAGCAGGTATTGACACTCTTGCACCCCAGGGGGCATCCAACAACCTAGCATCATGACCCCCAGGTCTTCAGCCCTAGAATTCCAGTCAGATTCACAAAAAAGGGCCCAGAGGACAACCCAGAGACCTTCTTGGTCACTTTTGAGCAGGTGGTCACTGCGGTTCAATGGCTGCTGAAAACACCCTCACTGCCCCATATTTGATTGGCAACACACAAGTACCCTACAGGGGTTTAGACCCCACCAAGGCACTGGACTACATTAAGGTGAAAACTGCCATTTTGTATTACTTGGACATTAATCCAGAGACATTCTGCCAAGGTTTCCAGAAGACGTATCCTACAGGGACACAACCCCGGGAGGTGGCACAGCGCTTGAAGAAGCAGTGCTGGTGCTGGTTGAACCCTGAGAAACATACTGCAGTTCAGATGGCTGAAGACATTGTGCTGGAGCAGTTTAGCCAGATACTTCCAGCCAGCTGACAGGACTGGGTGAAGTGCCACCAGCCAGCAACAATAGGGGAGGTGGTGACTCTGATGGATGATACCAAGGGCTGAGACAACAGAACCCAGAATACCAATCCTTACTTAAGATCAGGCAAGGAGGGGAGGGTAGTATCTAGTAATCCGACAGCCACTCTCAAGGCTGTCCCCAACCAGAAGCTCTGGCACCCCTCCCCCCCCCCCCCCCCCGCGAGAGCAAGCAACAGGGAGAACAGAGTCCCAGAAATAAAGCGAGACTCCACCAGGAGCTCCACATTCCCCAGAGAAGGAGCAGCCAACAGCACTCCTAACTGGGAGCTGCTTTGAATGTGGCCAGAGGGGATATTTTCAGCATGAATGTCCATTCATGGATTACAGCTACAGGCAAGCTTGGACAGCAATACCACAGCTCACAAATGGGACCTGGCCAAAATGAGGTCCATGTGGCTGAGGTAATAGGCCTAGTGTACTCAGGCTGCAGTCAAATATTACTAGGAGTACTTGTGGCACCTTAGAGACTAACAAATTTATTTGAGCATAAGCTTTCGTGGGCTACAGCCCACTTCTTCGGATGCACAGAATGGAACATATATTGAGGAGATATATATACACATACAGAGAGCATGAAAAGTTGGGAGTTGTCTTACCAACTCTAAGAGGCCAATTAAGTAAGAGAAAAAAACTTTTGAAGTGATAATCAAGATAGCCCAGTACAGACAGTTTGATAAGAAGTGTGAGAATACTTACAAGGGGAGATATATTCAATATTTGTAATGGCTCAGCCATTGCCAGTCCCTATTCAAGCCTAAGTTGATTGTACCTAGTTTGCATATATTGCTATAGCCCACAAAAGCTTATGCTCAAATAAATTTGTTAGTCTGTAAAGTGCCACAAGTACTCCTGTTCTTTTTGCGGATACAGACTAATACGGCTGCTACTCTGAAACCTGTCAAATATTACTGTAGGCCTGCAACCCATCAGGTTCCCCTATCAACCTGCAATGCATTCACAGAAATGTGCTCCCCTACCGCATGAGGGAAGTGCAACTGATGGTCAGGAACCACACAAAGTCTTGCTTTGAGGAATTGTCAGTCACTTTGGCCTATCCTGTAATCTTAGGAAGCATTTCAGGGAGATCATGAGGACTGTGTGATGGAGACCAGCCAGAGAAAGCCAGCCCCAACCTGGGAATAACAGAAACAACCAAACTAGGGGAGCTTGTGAGAAGACAGCAGACCCAGAAGTGGGTACCACTTCACAGCCAGGAAGCCCAACCCAATATCCTGTCAACCAAGGGGCATCCAAGGTTATAAGCATCTAGTGGAGAAGAGAAGATGTGGATTTTACAAGGAAACAGCCAAGGGTCGGCTGGGAAAAAGTGAAATGATGTACCTCCAGTATACCATGGGGAAAGGACAGCTACAGATTGACAATGTTCAGGCACCAGAGAACTGCCTAGTACCATTGCCCAAGAAGCAGGTACGATGGTTCCAGGGCTTGGCTGGCTATTACAGGCAGTTTTTACTGGACTTTGAAACAATTCCCCCCCGCCCAACCTCGTAAAGGACACTAGCCCCAAAAGGGTCAAATGGATGGAAGTTTGCAACGGAGCATTTAAAGCCTTAGAGAACCTCCTAACCCATAAGCCAGTACTTTTCCACCCCAACTTCTTGAAACAGTTTATCCTACAGGCAGATGCATCAGATGTGGGCATTGGAGCAGTGCTATCCCAGAATGATGATGTGAGGATCATCCAGTCCCATGAGCTGAAAACTGTTCCCACGAGAAAAACTACTCAACCAGAGAAAAAGAAGCCCTAGCCATGAAGTGGGAGCTATATGTGCTATGTTTTTATTTACTGGGGAGCACGTTCCTACTAGTCACAGACCACACACCCCTCCACCGCCTGAATTCCATGAAGGATGCCAATGCCCAGATCATGAGGTTTTACCTCTCCCTACAAACCCTATGATTTTATAGTACATCATCGTCCAGGAAAGATGCACAAGAATGTGGTTTTCTTAGGATAAAGGGAAATGGCAAACAGATAACAGCCCCACAGCTCTGAAGCTGAAAGTCAGGGTGTGTGATGTGGTGTGCCAATCTCACAGAGGGAAGCAGGGGTTAAGGAGCAGCTAAATAAAAATAATAAATAAAGTTATCCCCTCTCCTAGAACTGGAAGGGACCTTGAAAGGTCATCAAGTCCAGCCCCCTGCCTTCACTAGCAGGACCAAGGACTGATTTTGCCCCAGATCCCTAAGTGGCCCTCTCAAAGATTGAACTCACAACCCTGGGTTTAGCAGGCCAATACTCAAACCACTTGAGTGGGGAAGGGAATTTTTTGACCCCCTTCTAGGGGTGACACTTTGTGGACCATAAGACAAGCCTTCACCATGCTTCTAGAGAGGCCATGCTGTAGTAGAAAGTAACCCAGAAAGTAGGCTGGGTGACTCCCTAGCCCAGATGACACACCTGAACTGCCCACCCACAGGCCTGAGTTGGAACCTGGAGAAACAGGAGGGCCCTGGTTCTTCTACTACCAACCCCCTGAAGTTACATCACTAGATGGTATGGCTAGCCAGTTCTCTGACCACTAGGGGACGTGGTCTAAGGAGATGGTCCCCTGTCACAGAAAGTAAGAGGGTAAAAAAAGGGATTGGGAGAGAAGAGACAAGGAGATAATAAGCATGTGGCTGGGGACAGGGGAGGAAAGGTAGATATAAAGACCAGGAAGATTAGTGGAGATGTTCATAGTTTAATCAAGTGATATCAGAGAATATTAAGTGAACTGGGTGGGAATAATGAATTGATCATAGACTCTGGCATCTGGCAGCCTGCAAAGAGGGACTGGGCTACAGCAGGGGGTTCCTGCTCCCCACATTACAGCCCATAGGGAGTGTCTATGAGGAGGAGGTTGTGTGAAGACTTGCATGAAACCCCTAGAGTCATGGCCCAAGTAAGACTAAATGTGTGAACTGCTATGCTGATTGGAGAATCTTATCTTCCGTCCTGAGAAATGGTGCCTCACTTACTGGAAGTTATTGTCAGGGAGAAAGGCAACCAAGAAGCAGCTAGACTTTAAGAACAATTTGGCATTGCAGGCTGTAAAAAATATAACTTTCCTGCTCCTTGTCTGATACGGCTGGTAGGCCATTGCAGGGGAGCAGAGTGTTCTAGAAAAGCACCTCCCAGAAGAGATCCTCTGCTAATGAAGCTAGTGGTAAGGGGCCCAAAGTGGATGAGAGGAGGGGTAGGCTGTTAGGCCCTGGAGTCTGTGCAGCGACACCTCTTCACAATCTGGAGGTGTGACAAGGACAGGGAAGACCGGTCCCCTCCTCCATCTACTCCCAGGTGATGCTGCTGGTTGGAGTGTCCTTCTGGGGGAGACATGTCTAGTATAAAACGTTATGTGAGAGAAGCGCCACAGCTAGTGCTAATAGGGAAAAGGGACAGTGGAGGGATCCCTGGACCCACCAAATGCTGCCAAACCCTAAATCTCAGCACTGAGGTCAAAAATCTTTAGCACCACTTGAAGTGCAGAGAACTGTAGCGAGGAATGCAATATCTATGACAGTGCACAACACCATGAACATTTAATGATAGGAAGCAATATATACCAATGCATTCAATCAGTACTGCAAGGATAATTCATAATGGCAGAACGCAAATTGGAATTGGAATCCAGCTAGTAGTGTGGCTAAAGATATCCTGGAGGCTTCAAAGATCATGAGCAAGTTGGGCCTATACTCCATCTGAAAATTGATGCCAGTGTAACTTTTGGGTGGGCTAGAGAGTTTACTTCACTGCCCTTCTCCTAGTACCTAAAAACAACTCCCACAGAAAAGCTCCTAGAAACCCAGAATTCAGTCACTGAGGATTTTCAGCAAGGATTGCACAGGGTCAACCTCATCAAATCAAGTCCAAAAACAACAAAAGGAATTAAGAATTAAATTAAGTACAAAGTTTACAAAATCTTCTGATAAAGAAACATTATTATTATAATCAACTTAATTTCTACAACATCATAACACGGCTTCTTTACAACCCACATATACTGTCTTCAGTTATGTATAAACAAAGAAAACAAATTAAACCTCAAAAGGTCAGTCCCCACAGAAACAGTGAGAAATAACTCAGAGTTCCCAAAAGCTAAGGTTGAGTTCACCGGAGTTCTCAGTTACAGTCTTTGATCACCAAAATCGTATACAGTCCACTGAGTCAAAAGTCCTGCAACAATGTCTTCTTTCCTCTTGCTTGTAGAAACCTCCAGCTGGACTCCATATAGACTCTTCTTCATCCTCTGCTGACATCACTCAGTTAGCTAGTCAGCTCATTAACCAACCACTCAGTTTATGAATATAGGAAAAACAAACCTGTTACAATAAAAATATAAAACTGAGGATAGCAAAATATAAATCAGGGGTCTTAAAAGTCCTGGCCCGCAGGCCATCTGCGGCCCAAGAACCTCCCCACTGCGGCCCACAGAGGAGAGACAGATGCAGCCACACTGCTGGCAATGTCTGCTGCAGGCGCCGCCCCCCACAGCTCCCATTGGCTAGGGGAGAGGGACAGAGATACCATCACTAGTTGCTGGGCAGAGTCAGCCATGGAGGTAGCATCACTAGTCACCAGGCAGAGTCAGCCATGGAAGCAGTGTCCCTTTTTTTCACAATGAATATAAACAAGTCAAAATACCAAACACAACTATCTGATTCACACCTTGCTGCAAACCTAAAGGTTTCAACTGCTCAGTCACTGAGGCCAAACATCAACAA
This sequence comes from Trachemys scripta elegans, assembly GCF_013100865.1. Lineage (NCBI taxonomy): Eukaryota > Metazoa > Chordata > Testudines > Emydidae > Trachemys > Trachemys scripta. The sequence continues at coordinate 23,355,288 of NC_048308.1, forward strand.
ACTGACAGAACTGAAGCATTGCCAGGTGTCTGGCAAAAACTAAAAACTCTCTGGCAGGCGAAGAATTGTATAAAGTTGTATGACAGTTTTCTTATTTCTAAGAAATTTGAAACAAAAAATACAATATAAACTTTTTTTTTCTGAACACCATCTTCAGTGACATCATTGTCCCACAGGGAGGATTTGAGGACAGGCACTGGCCCTAAGGTAAATTAAGTTTGAGACCCCTGATATAAATTGCTCTTTCCCCATCATTATATTCAAATAAGAGAAAAGTTGGTGAACCATATTAGTTGAGACAATTGAACTAAAACCGTTTGGCTAAAAACAATCTTCCAAGTATACAATTAAAATAAAAGCAGTGAGCTTTCCCTCCCAATTTCCCATTTCTATAATTAACATGGTCAGGGTTTCGCAAATGCTTCAGAGTTAGGGAAAACCAGCCTGCTTTCTGCTCCTGGGTCTCAGCTTCTCCCAGTCCACACAGGGCACATGGCCTTTTGCAAAGTAGCTGCCCTGACTACTTGCCGTCCTGGACTCTAAGTCTAGCAACAGAACCTACTGAGCATACCCAACTCCAGAAACTTCTGGTTGTGGAATGCTAATTGTGCATCTGCTTAGCAACAATGACCCAGACACAACTCATTCCTACCCACCCCTTCGCTATAGATCTCTTAAAGAGTTATCTCCCTTGTAGGCACATGGATTACACCAGCAGCATAGCACACCCCAACATCTCCCATGTAATTACTAACCCGGAGAGCTTTCCTCATCATTTTAATTAACTAAGGGCTTGTGTAGACAGTTAGTGCACAACAAGCTGGGGTGTAAATCTATAGCACATCAGCCTGGTGCATAACAACTAGCTGCATGGAGCCTGCTAGCATGCTCTAGATTGAAGTTCTCTAGTTGCTCTGATCTATTCCCAGTTCAATTAGCAGCAGATCAAAGCGCACTAGGAAACATTTAGTGTGCAGTAGCAAGGCCCTCTTGACCAGCTAGTGCATGGCACATTAGTGCGCTGCAGTTGTATGCCCCAGCTTGCCGTGCACTAACTCTCTGTCTAGACAAGCCCCAAGAGGAGTTCCTTGTATTTTACAGGATAAGGCATCTTGAACATATTTTGATTACACCTGTGGGCCCAACTGTTTATATCCTTTGCACTGGCAATATTCTGCTGCCGCAAAGCTCGTAAGGACACTAGCAACAGGGGGGACAAGTTATGGCAGCATGCAGGGGTGGCTCTATGTTTTTTGCCGCCCCAAGCACGGCAGTCAGGCAGCCTTCGGCTGGTCACGTGAATTCGGCAGCGTTTCTGCACGTGATCTGCCGGTCCCGTGGCTTTGGTGTACCTGCCGCCGAATTGCCACCGAAGCTGTGCGACCGGCAGACCTCCCGCAGGCATGCCGCCGAAGGCGGCCTGACTGCTGCCCTCCCGGTGACCTGCACGCCGTCCACCACGGTTTGCCGGCCCAGGCACACGCTTGCTGTACTGGTGTCTGGAGCCGCCCCTGGCAGCATGCAAGGCTGCTCTAGTTTGTACAAGGAGCTGACTCAGCCCCTTGCAACCTCTGAGTAGGGCATGTGCAAGCAACCTCTCTGGGTCCCTGTGCCTTTATGTTTCTACCCCTCATGGGCAGCAATTTAAGAAATGCTTTTCTCACAAGCTGTAAACCAGGTGCATAATGACTGATGACATGCCAACATTTCCAGAGCTTCTGAGTATGCTGCATGAGGCCAGTAGCTATGGGTTTATCTTTTCGTCTGAGGATTATATTGGCAGAATAAAATGTCTTATTCTAATATGTACTCTGCAAAGATTTTAAATGCTTCATTAAACATGCAAAAAGAGAGGTCCAAACAAAAAACAAACTGCTTTAGCAATAATGCAACACAAGAGCCTTATCAGAACATAATAGCCTCCTGCTGCTAGGTAAATGTCTCGACATTTAGCCAAAGCAAAACAGAGGCAAAGCCAAGATGTTTATTTTCAAAAGAGAAGACATTGCTCCTGTGGGACCATTCTCTTACATTAGCTTGATTCAGTGATACCAATGGATAGATTCATATGTCATTACTGCAGCCTTTGCAACCATGAAGGCTATTGGCAAACCATTCCTGTGAGGATAGATCACATATGATCATAGCCTATTAGGTTCACTTTGAGTTTAGGGTTATCTAAAATAGGATGACCAGATGTCCTGATTTTATAGAGACAGTCCCAATTTGGGGGGCTTTTTCTTATACAGGCAAGTATTACCCCTCACCCCCATCCCGATTTTTCACACTTGCCCTCTGGTCACCATAATCTAAAACATCAAGCAAATCCTGTGAAATGTATCATTTCATCACTGCTCAGGATCCAGCTTTCTTTCCTGAACCCCAGCCAGTCCAAGCTCTCCCTTATGTGATGGGGAGACATGGTTACCCTTTCCCAGATTTACATGACCCTGGGGTCTCAAGGGGCAACTGGCTGGACTACTTCACTATCTTGGTTTCTAAACAGCTGACTGGCCAACTCCCATTATTTGGCTTGGTATCTTCTGGGGCACAGGCAACCTGCCAGCCTCCATCACCCATATAGTCTGTTAAGTAGGGCCAGGAAATGCTCATCTAGTCATAGTGATACAACAATTTATTTTACCTTGATGCAACAATTTATTTCACTTTGGAGCTGATACACACCAGCTGTGACTTCGAAAGAAAAATCCCAGCACAGTGCACTCTGGGGTGTTTCACAACCAGAGTAAACGGGCAGACAGTGCAACAGGAGCTAGACCGGACATGTATTTTCTAACCCTTCAACTCCTCAATATCAGTTAAGATATCGAAGTGGGGAGAGAGTTTGCACCTCGCCCCAGAATGCCAGGGCAAAGAAGCAGCCCATCCAGCTGCATCCGGCAAATCCCAGAGGGGGATGGGGTAGCAAGCTACCAAGTTTCACTCTGCAGGGTTTTGCACAAACATTTCCTCCAGATTCAGTTGACGTGAAAGTCAATTGAGAAACTAGCTTCCACGCCAAAACCATGTGAAAATGCAAATCTTGCCTGATTTCAACACAAAACCATAATGTGACCCAGACTTAATCAAAACTGGGCTCAGGTTCACAGGATTTAGCAAATCATTTTCTGACTATGGTCTTAGTAGTTTCAAGGGCCTGATCCTGCTCTAGCTGAACCCAGAGTTGTCGCATCGATTTCAATAGCAGCAGGATCAGGCCCCAGTGTCCTGTGGGAAATTTTAGCAACTTAGTGTTACATTTATAAATACACATTTTATGAAGAGAGTTATTACAGGACATGCAGGTTTGTGAAACATTTTGATTAAATTAAAAACAAAGCAAATAAGTTAGTTAATGAGCTTCACAGCATATCATATCTGATTTAACTTTCATTTGATTTGTTTAGTTTGTCTTATTTTTGAGAAAATGCCATCATTATCATGATAGTAGCATTTATTATTGTGCAATTGAATCTGCTAGCAAAGACCTTTGAGTCCTTAGGCACAGTAGACTTGACTGCAGAACTGGGGCCTAAAACAGCATGTGCACAGGGGTGTGACTTTGGGGCGGGGGGGCGAGAAGTGAAAAATCATTTTGCAAGATCCAAGTTGCTAAAGCCAGCTCTGATTTTAAACCGTCATGCTCTTGAAACAACTTTGAGGTCATGAAGCTTTTCTTTGGGAATTCCTGAGTGACTTCACACAACCCAAACCCACATAGTTTTCCTATAAAAAGTGGTATAAATGGGTGCCTTCTTTCTGTTCCTCTTTATCACATAGTGATTTTAATTCTGCACCTTGTGTCACAGCATCTCCTAATTACAATGTGAACCCAATTATGTTTGACTTCAAGTTTAACTTTCAAGACCATAGTGTTATAGTGAGTCCAAACTCATCCAAACTGAGTTTTCCCAGCCTTTTTTAAAAAAAATTATATATCAGTAAAATACAGTTAAGGTCATTCCATGGTTGAAAGAGTGCAGTATTTGCTACAAAGCACAAAAGTCCAAACAGTCCACTCCAAATGTTGTTCCTTGGTACAGTACCTAGATTCAAGAGCATGTTTCTTCCAGAAGTCCACAATATGCAAAATATGAAAAAGTCTATCCAGGTCACTAAGCGCCTGTACTGAATATTAAAAAAAAAAACAAAAAAAACAAGAAGCAACAGCCTATGCAAAACCAAGAAGGGGACCAAAACTATCTGTAAAACCAAGGAACGGCAACTTGGATCCAAAAAATCAGTTTCTGTGGATTATGGAGTAGATTCACATTGAGAAGCACCATATCTCATTCATTTCAGTGGGGCAAGTAATGTGACTACTCATGGAATAAGTTGCTACTCAGTGTGAATAAGGGTGGCAGAATATAGCCCTCAATAAGGAAGCGTACACTACCTAGAAGATGAAGGCTCAGTCTATTTCCACAGAAGGAATTTCTCTCTCTGAAGTTACTCAGCAGTTATCCCAATTTTTCTTCCCTCTTAAACCAGTTCAACAAACTTTGAGTTCACAATAGTAAATGCCATCCTTTGGGAGAAATCTCTTGCATACTGTCACTGTACAATCCATAAATTTGACAGGCAATCAATCACTACCATTGCAACAGCATTTGAAAGAAAATCCCTATTGCATTCTCCAAGAAGCTAATGAGAGAATAAAGAAACTTAGGCTGAACTTCTCTTAAAAGTTTAACCGTTGAATAGCTAATTTTCAAAACACAGACTTTAGAGTTTCTGATTGACTATTAGCAGAGCAGTGGCCATAATGAGTCATGTACAATTCAGATTGTTGCTAGACATAGCTAACATGCAGTGGCTTTAAACTTTAATGTATGTACATCTTCATACATGGAATCTCCTCCTCCCTCCCCCCACAATAAGGATGTAAGAGACAACATGGGGACAATTTTGCCTTTAGATAAGTACAGGCAATTCCCATTGAATACTGTGCATGCAAATGAGAGCAGATGATGGCCTAGGGATATCAGAGAGTTATCGAGGGAGATATTTGTATTCCCTTACTCATGTTGAGTAATACCTAGTCCACAAATAGCCCTACTGATTGCAAGGGGAACTAGTCAAGGAATAAGGTACTATTCAGTGAGAGTAAGGATGCCAAAACTGGCCCCAAGTAACTAAAACTTTATGTTCTGCAGCATTTATTTTATCTCCATACTCAGAATGGAGAAAAAACAGTGGATCAAATTCAGTCCTCATTTACACCAACAACTCTACTGACTCCAGTTTCACACAGGACATTTAATTAAACTGTAAATTTATGTGGGTGAGTATGGTAATAAGCCTCTCCTCCTCGCACATTACCCTCAGTTCAACCATATAAAAGCTATATCACAAACTAACAAAGCTCAAAAATCTCAGAGTTTAGCTGGACACTTTGGGCTGAGTTATGTAGATGGAACTTGTATTGATTTCTTATATGTATACATCTAAGGCAGTAGTTCTCAACCTTTTTACCATTGTGGGCCGCATATACAGCTCTCTGTGTGATGTGGGTCGCATCCACACAATATACATACTACCTGAATGGTCCTGAGGATGTCACATGGGCCACAGCTGTGTGCTGATTGGGCCACAAGCAGGCCGCGGGTTGAGAACTACTGATCTAAGGAATAAACTAGACACTAGGAGCAATATTCATCCCTAGTGTAAGTCCATAGAAATCAATGCAGTTATGTTCTGGCCCTTTGTACTTTAATCACAGCATTATGAAAAAGAATGCAAACTGTCATGAGTTAAGTGTGGTCAATGAACCTTCACATTAAAGTTTCTATTCCTTGGTTTGAGCTATATTATTTAACTATATTCTTGGTATGAGAATGTTCATTCTTTTAACTGTCGTTTATACAAGCCATTTTGTAGAATATTAGTCATTAACTAATCTGTTTTATAAAGACTAAACTTAAAATAATGTATCTAAGTTATATAATTACTAATGCCACGGCAGTAAGAAGCTGCTGTGAGACTCATTCTCAAAATACTTAAGGAAATAATGGTGCCAATAAATTCTACATGCAGCAATTTCTGTTCTATTTTATACCTGTCTCTTCAGTAGGGTTGCATAAATGTAACAGAGGAGAGTTTGATGCATATGTACCTTTCATTTAAATGTTCATTGAAAAGTAGGAAAAATAGAGATCAAAGATAAATTTCTCGTTTAAAACTAACCAGATAGTTACAGCTGTTACAAGGCTTGATCTTGCGGCTAGTGAACTCATTGCCACAGGATCAGCCCCATAGAGTTGATAAGAACATTTTCTTCAGGCTTGTATATTTTACCAAAAAATCTCCAAGTGATTGGTGTATTTATAGCCATGTACAATTATTTCCATAGCTAGCGGTTTTATGAGGAGTAACAAGGTCTTCTGGAGGATGGAAATTGCAATTGGAACATGTATATAAGTCAGTAGTCATATGAGTTTTGTTGTTGCAGAAGGCAAATTTCCTAGCTGACCACTGTAAATAACATTTTTGCTGATTTAAATTATATTTGTTTTTAGAAAAATTGTCAGAGGCTCACCCCGAAACTCTAAAAGACAAAACAACTTTAATCTGTACAGTGTCTTTCATACAATAAGGTATTCCAAAGTATTTCAGAGAGCCAAACAATTCAGTTAGAGCCAAATACAAGCAAAGGGGAAAAGAATTAGGAGGTACTGGTAAGGGATAAAAGATAAGATTTTAGCTGACATTTTCAGTGAGAAGGAAAGTCAATAAGGCAAAGACACCATACAAGAAGGGTTTTCCAGATGGCAAAAACCACAGAGAGGGCTCTGGTGCCAAAAATGGCAACACGGGAGTGATAGAGAGAAGACAGTAGTGTAAACAAATGGAGGGAATTGATAAATTAATCTCTTGGGAACAAATGGAGTTATGGGGATGAGGGTTTGGTTGACCTTTGTTGGAACAGAGTGTGGCAAAGCATGCTGCATATGCTGGAGAACCAAAAGTTGGGGAGTTCACCAAGAAGGGGCATGCTGTAGTGAAAGCAAAAGGAGATGCAGATATGAAAGAAAATGTTAACAGCGGTATATATGAGGCAGAGGTGTATATGGCCAATATTCTGGATGTGGGTCCATACCACTTTGGCTATGATCTCATAAGATCACACAAGCTAAATTTAACTCTCATTAACACAGAGTGGATCTTTGTTTGCTTTTTGTGACTGGTCCACATAAAAGGTTAATGAGTCTTCTACAGCTGCCAGCTAGGAGACTTAGTCACTAAGCTCAATGTAGAGCACCATGCTTCTTTGGTCCTGCATCCTTTCAATTCAAAGGGAATGTTGCCACTGACTACAATTTGTGTAGGATTTGACCATTAGTATTGAAGGCCCTGGTTTCAGTCTTCACTTTTGGCCCAAGCAGGGTCAGTTAGTATTGTCAGTATAATTCTGTTAAATGCAGTAACTATGAATATGTTTTGTGGTTGGCAAAAGCAGGGGATAAACGGAGCTGAATGTCGACTATGTTGTAAGTTGTATTTTATGTATATTGTTAATAATAAACCAGTCACATTAGAGTGATACTCTAAGCAGTGTCTCCTTAACAACTGGATAGCAGGAGATGATTAAATGTGGGAGAAGGGGTAGCATTACTCACTCATATCTAGGGCCCTACCAAATTCACGGCCATGAAAAATGCATCACTGACGGTAAAATCTGGTCTCCCCCCATGAAATCTGGTCTTGTGTGCTTTTACCTATACAGATTTCACAGGGGAGACCAGAGTTTCTCAAATTGGAAGTCCTGGCCCAAAAGCGAGTTGCAGGGGTTGCAAGGTTATTTTAGGGGGAGTGAGTGATTGCCACCCTTACTTCTGCACTTCCTTCAGAGCTGGGCGGAAGGAGAGCAGCGGCTGTTGTCCGGGTACCCAGCTCTGAAGGCAGCACCCCACCAGCAGCAGTGCAGAAGAAAGGGTGGCAATACCATACCATGCCACTCTTACTTCTGCACTGCTGCCTTCAGAGCTGGGTGGCCGGCGAGTGGTGGCTGCTGACTGAGGGGTCAGGATCCCTACAATTACAACACCATGAAATATCAGATTTAAATAGCTGAAATCATGAAATTTACTATTTTTAAAATCCGAAGACTGTGAAATTGACCAAAGTGGATCATGAATTTGATAGGGCCCTACTCGTATCATCTAGCTGAATAGCTGGTTTTCATTATTAAATTGTGTAAAGTTCGGCAAACAATAGATACATGCAAAGCTCATAAGCAAAACAAAGCAAAATCCTAATTGGTATTATTGGATGTCTGAAAGAAACCAGAAAGCAAGGTTACCTAACAAAAATTTTAATAGTTTAATGGCAATCATGTCCTAAATTCTCAGATAATTAAACTTTGTCTTTAGAGATCTCATCTAATGCCTCATCTTCAAAAATGTGAATTTTAGTCTTCTAAATTCTAAGGATCACTCTTAAAATGTGAGTGGCCCAGAGCATTTTATGGAGAAAATGGAACACTGTCATTTAACCTGACATATACTGAATGGGTGACCAATCTTGTTAATACCACTCTGATGGAGAAATATTTAGTAGAAGAATAATGTAAGTCTGGTAAACTATGTAGCTTTTTAGACAGATTTCAGTGTCAAGAGATTGAAAATCATATTTAAAAAGAATACAAATTTCTTTCCCTATTGTATACTGCTAAAACCACCTGAAATTATTAAAACTGAAATAACTATAAAAATCTAATTTACTTTTCACCCATTCTGTTGGGGATGTTTACCTTCTGCATTTCACTCAGATAATGAAAGCAGACTAGGATTTTACTTTTGCTTTTTGTCAGTTTCATATGTCAGCCAGGGCCGGCTCCAGGCACCAGCTTCTCAAGCAGGTTCTTGGCGCGGCCGCTCCGGAAAGGGGCGGCACGTCCAGGTATTCGGCGGCAATTCAGCGGACGGTCCCTCACTCCGCCTGGGAGCAAAGGACCTCCCGCCGAATTGCCGCCGCAGATCGCGATCACAGCTTTTTTGTTTTGGTTTTGTTTTGTTTTGTTTTTTGGCTGCTTGGGGCGGCCAAAACCCTGGAGCCGGCCCTGATGTCAGCCATCAGACTATGCAGCAATACTTTGCAAACACTACAGGGGAATGTATTAAAAAAACAGAAAACATTGTTTCCAGGTGAAAATCATTAAATATTCCATGAAACTTTTTTTTATCCATGTAATATGAAAGGTCATAAGTTCTCAGTTGTTCTCTTTTCTCAATGTTTATCAGTCTCTCTCTCTTTTTTTCTTTAACTTTTGACTTTATTTTCAATTTTTATAACATTGGATGCTGAATATTTCTATATTTCCTTTTTGTATTAATGGGGTTAGGTAAATGAAAGAGCATTTTGAAAACAAAACAAATCTAGAAGTGAGCTGTAGAAGTTTCAAGCAGCCATTGTCCCACTTTCTGGGTTTATTCCATGTTTGATGGAATATAGAACTATACATTTGTTTCACTTAAGGGCCTGATCCAAAGCCTAAGAACTTTCAAGCCAATGTAAAAATTCCAATTAACTTTAGTGGACTTTGGATCAGTTCTTTATTCTCAGAGTGATCCTTTACCTGAGGAACAGTGAACCTCTCTCAAACTCCTTCTAATGGTTGTCTTTTGAAACGGTTGCCTGCTGCTCTAATTGGCTATAAGAATGAAGCAATGCTTGCCAGTGAAAATTGTTCATATCTGTAACTATTTTGTGAAATTAAGGGAGGAGGCTAATTGGCAATGGGAGTATAAAACTGCTGAAGGAGCAATGAGTGGAGAGACACCAAAGATCACCACTTGACCAAACTCAGTCCGAAGAAGGGCGATGGGACTCACTAGCAGTAAGGAGGGAGATACTGGCATCTGCCACCAGCAACAGAAGAAGCAAAAAATAAAAGCAAAAAACCCAACAACAAAACCTGGCTAAAAATGTTTGCATGTCTGGCAAACAGCATGCCTAAGGAGTACAACAAATTACATTTTACAGAACTGATTTCTTCTTCCAAGGCTCAATTCTGCAGTCCTTTCTCAAGCAAGACCACAACTAAAAATCAAGATGTGTGCAAATCTCATCTAGAAATTGGCAAGACCTACCTGGGAAACTGATGCAAAAGCCTTATGGACCTCTTCACTGGCCCTTGTCTACTCTACCACAGAATACTGCTCACCTGTTTGGATGCATAGCTCCCATACATCACTTGTCGATTCTCAGCTTAACACTGGCATGCAGATTATTACAGGCACAGTAAAATTAATGCCACAACCACAGCTTCCCCACTAGTGCATATCCATCCACCCAAATTTGTCATGATATGAGAATTCAGGAGTTCGATCTTATCCAAAGGAACAAGGATCTTCCAATACATAAACACCCAAATAATCAAGATTCCAAGTCAAATCCAGAAAACCATTTTGGCTTGTAATGCAAGAGCTCAAAGATTTGCAGTTTTCCCCTGAAGATGAATGGCAAGCAAGGGGAAAGGGCACCACCATCCTGAATAAACACTGCATCAAGGACTCAACCAAAGAATGCAGTGGCTTTTCACGCCCATGAAAAATATGGTCCACTTTGAATCACATTCACACATCACATGACAGACGCGCCTATCTCCTCCATAAATGGGGACCAAGACACAATCCTGTGTGTGACTGCAGATCTTGACTTCAAACTATGGAACACCTCATCAATCAATGTCCCAAACAATCATATCCCAATAGTATCTTTAACATCCACTCTGCATCACCTGAATCAATCCACTGGATCACCAACCTAACCTGGGACATTTAAAATCACCGGTTTTAGCCATACAAAAGAAGATGATGACGACTAAAATAAACAGTTCTTGAGTCTGGATAAAGACAGCAGATCCACCACAAAATCATTTCTAATTGTACATTTTTTAAGGGTAAGAATATCAACTTTCCCATATGCTAGGTGTGTATAAATGCCTGAATATTAAATAGTTTATATAAAATGAATGTACGCACCATTCTACGTAGTGATTTCCTTTATTCATTTAGAGATTTTTTCCCCCCAATGGATATTTTTCTCTAACCTAATTATAACAGCAACCAAGGTGCTGGTTTACCTAATTTTAGTATTAATGTGGTCTACTGGAAGTATGATGTTAAAAAAATGAATTTCACCTGGGAAGAATATTGGAATAGAGCAAAGAGCTAGCAGTTTGCCTTGTCAAAATAGCTTTAGGGCCACATGCAAATCTGGTGTAAATGGCTCCAGCCAGCCCATGAAGATGCATCCATTAATTCCAAATCTGGATTTTCCCCATAGCCTTTTCCTCACTGCATGGTAAAATGTCACATTATATTACTTACAATTAATTATTAATGCAGTTTAGCCCTTAATTCAACAGAGAGAAAAAATTATGGATTTATAACATTTAGCTTTCCCTCAAAAAAAGTCTATTGTACATGTGACAGTGATAAAAAGTTTTACTTGTAAGATACCTTGTGTCTTCATTTGGGCTATATTTATTACAGACGGCTGTAAGAATCTAGAATGGAAAAGCTTTAACCAGTCTTACTGCAGAAGATCAAATAAAGATCTGTTTCCCCCTAATTAGTCTTCTTTTTTGGTAATCTATGCCACTGCAAATGTAGCGCCAAATTTGATCTACCCTTTCTGTGGGCTGCCATTCAAAGCACATGACTGGTTGAGTGCTTTGCCAGCTCCTAAAGCAAGACAGAAAAGCAGGTGGTTTGTCACAATTTGGGAAGTGAATAAATGTAATAAATTTATGCAGAACAATTTACTAGCCATTGGATGAGTTGTCAGCACTGCTTTAGCTGCATGGCTATTGATCTGATTAAGTTTTCACAAGCTTGTTCTACTAAACAATGATTTTGTGGAGGTATTGTCATGGAACAAAAGGCCATATATTACATGTTTTCTGTTAAACTCAGGCCCTGTACCTATGTACATGTTGAACCTGAATTTACATATAGCCTTGAGCTACTTCCTAGAGTTTAATCAAACCCCAAGACTTTCTGCTTTTGATGTCATAATTCTGGAAGTGGTCTCATGTGCTGCTTTCGATGCCTAATTAGCTGGAACAATAGTGTATAAACTATTGTTTATTATTAATGAAAAATAGTTGTATAAGCTATCGTTATAAATTATATTGTAGTACTATCCAAAGCCTCCCCCCATCAGGATTGGTGGTTCATTATGCAAGGTGCTGTACAAAGACAAAGGTCTCGTCCCTCCCCATAGTGTTTACTATCTAATTAAAGAAAAGATGCAATAAGCGAGTGTAACAAACACTAGAAAGAAAAGCAGTGAAGAGAGATGTTCTCTTTCTCACCAAGAAAATTTCCCAACTTGAAGTCCAGAACCTCAGATATCATCAGGGTACCTGAGATTGTAAAGGCATTGCCCCTTGGGGCTGCACAGTGGAGAGGTGGACAATGAGGCTGCTGGTGACCTTTTAAAATCCTGAATCTGCGGAGGATGGGAGAGGCAAAGAGGGCTTGACTATTCCTGTCCCCCAGCTTCCTTGAATGGCTAACAGATGCTCTGAGTGAGTGTGTCATTCCTGGAGAATGCTGGGGTTTTCTTAAAGAGACACTCCCTCTGGAATTTGGCCATATGCCCCTTTCCAGTATCGCAATCCCCCCACAAAAATAAAACTGTATATGCCTCAAGTGGCACTTAGAAAAGTAAAGTTTCAAGCCTATATCTATATCTCATGCTGTGCCGGTGTCTTCCCGTACACTAAATTATTATCCCAATGACACTGAACCTCAAAGTGGTTTTTCAAAATCAGTGGCATTATCCTCAGGCAGGGTCGGCTCCAGGCACCAGCTTGGCAAGCAGGTGCTTGGGGCGGCCACTCCAGAGAGGGGCGGCAGGTCCAGCTATTCGGCGGCAATTTGGCGGACGATCCCCCACTCCCGCTCGGAGCGAAGGACCTTCCACCGAATTGCCGCCGCAGATCACGATCGCGGATTCTTTTTTTTTGGCTGCTTGGGGAGGCCAAAACCCTGGAGCCGGCCCTATCCTCAGGAACAAACTAGGTGCAGATGTAAGTCTATCAGGCACAACTGAAAAAGTCCTTCATAGGTTTATGAAATGGGTTTCTAATGTTGCTGCATCTCTCTGCATCTGCAGAAAAGACACAAGACATCCCTTGACTTCTCCAGGCTCACACTTATTTTGAGTTTGCCTAGGACCCTTGTAGGGTGACCAGATGTCCCGATTTTATAGGGACAGTCCCGATTTTGGGGTCTTTTTCTTATATAGGCTCCTATTACCCCACACCCACTGTCCCGATTTTTCACACTTGCTGTCTAGTCACCCTAGATCCTTGTGATTTTTTTGAATGTTCCTAAATGCAAAATCAATTTGGCTTACTTGGTCTTCTAAGCAAGTTGGCTTGACAGTTTAGAGCGGGGTGGGCAAACTACGGCCCACGGGCTGGATCCGGCCCGTCAAGCTTTGGATCTGGCCCATGGGATTGCTACCCCCGTGGCACCGTGGGCCCCGCTCTGCTGCTGGAAGTGGCCGGCACCATGTCCCTAGCAATTTACTAGCCATTGGATGAGTTGGGGCAGAGGGCTCTGTGCGCTGCCCTCGCCTCCAGGCACCGCCCCCTGCAGCTCCCATTGGCCGGGAACGGGGAACTGCGGCCAATAGAAGCTTCGGGGGAGGTACCCACAGGGGAGGGCAGCATGTGGAGCCCTCTGTCCCCCTCCCCCAGGGGCTGCAGGTACATGGTGCCAGCTATTTCCAGAAGCGGCACAACATGGGGCCAGGGCAGGCAGGGAGCTTGCCCTGACCCCAGTGCGCGCTACTGCCACCCCAGAGCCGCTCCAGGTAAGTGGCGCTGGGCTGGAGCCCACACCCCAAACCCTTCCGACACCCTGCACCCAACCCCCTGCCGTAAGCCCCTTTGTACACCCTGCAGCTCTCCTGTGCCCTGATCCCCGATGCATTACACACCCCCTCCTGCGCCCCAACCCCCTGCTCTGAGCCCCCGATGCACCCCTCCTGCACCCCAGCCCCCTGCCCTGAGCCCCTTCGTACACCCCACACCCCTCCTGCATCCCAAACCCCTGCCCTGAGCCCCTTCCTGCACACCACTCCCTCTCCCACATCCCACACTCCCTCCTGCACCCCAGCCCCCTGCCCCAGCCCTATATTCATGGCTCTGCATGCAATTTCCCCACCCAGATGTGGGCCCTCAGCCCAAAAAGTTTCCCCACCCCTGGTTTCCCCTTGTGGGCTCATAAGAATAGGAGATTGTTCTCTGCATTTTAGAACTTATTGCATAATGCATATTGCATTCCACACCCTCTTCCAATTCTTATATGCATGGCAGTTGTGCGGTCTGTCATTACCAAAACATGCTTCTGTTGAATTGAATTTTGCAAGTTAAGCAGAGTTAGAAGAATTGCTCATTTCTAGCCAATTGAAAATACCCTACTCTGATGCATTTCTCCACCTGAATACATGCCCCACCTTTATAGGATGGCATATCTCATTATTTGTATCCTTTGTGGTTCAATTAGAGGCAGCTTTCCTCCCACGTAGGGCATGGGACTGGGAACGCAGGATACCTTGGTTCTATTCCTGGCTCTTCCAATGCTCTTGGACAATTCATTTCATCTCTCTTTGCCTCATTTTCTCCCATCTGTAAAATGGGGATAATGATGCTCAATCACCTTTATAAAGTGCTTTGAAATTCATGGCTTAAAGAGAAAAAAAAAAGAGTACTATGATAGGTAAGGATGATTACCATAAGTTTCTCTCTTGTGGTAAACTTTATTTCACCTCCCATCCCAGCAGGGAGCTGTGGGCCCTTCTGGGCACTGTCAATATTTTGATCTCCCCAGGTGAGTTCCTAGGGAAAGCAGGAAGGATTACACTCTTACACTATGGAATATGGTCTCTGAAGGACATATGTGAATAGATTGAACTCTGCATCAAACTTCCTCAGGAGATTCATGAGTAATTACTTTCTTGGATGTCCTTTGTGGAAAACTGCTATCATTGTTGACTGACTGTATATTTGTGTTTCCAGTGAAAGAAAAGTTTCACTTTCCAAGGCCTAGTCTGCACTTAAAATTTAGGTCAGCATAGCTATGCTGCTCATGGGTGTGAAAAACCTACACCCTGAATGCCATAGGTATTCTGATTTAATCCCCAGTGTAAATGCAGCTAAGCATCAACCATCACCTGGGGAGGTGGGCTTCCTACAACGATGGAAAATTCCTTCCATTCCAATAGTCTGCATCTATGGGGTTAGAGTGGCATAGCTACTTGTCAGGGTAAAAAGCATTTTTCTCCTTTAAAAAACATTAAAATAAATAACAGTTTTAGGAGTCAATTTTTATAGGCAAGCTTATCCGCTTCACAGACTGTACCATGTTTCCCACCAGCATCTCTGTTACTTCAACATCTGTCTGGAGAAACTGAGCAAAGTACAGGTTATCAGAAGTAGTGGTGTATAAAGTATGCAGTACCTAGATAGTTTATTAGCAACTGGCTTCCAGACTTCAGCGGGCTCAACATAATAGCAACAATATAATTTTCAAACATACAAACAGTTTGTAAAAGGGTAGCACAGATTCACTAGGCAAGGCAGAAGTGAAGGAAGGGGTGTAGATGGTAGTAGCCTCCCTAGCATCTGTAATTTGAACAGATCAATAGCATCTTAGAGCTAGAAGGGGTTTTTTTTATTATTCCTGGAAGTTCTAATGAACAGAGATTGTAATACAATCAAATTTGTTAGTGTAGCAATATATTAACATGTTCCAGGGCCATCTAGCAAACTCCCACCATAACATTTCACCCCCTCCATGCTTATCACAGGCCTAGCTTGCCTCTCCAATACCCTCCCATAGGCCTCAGATCCTCCCTCCTAACCATGACTCTTGAATAAACCTCAGCCTCTAGTTCTTAACTCAAGATCCCCAAACAAGTCTACTTTTCTTCAACTCCATGAACTCCCAATCTGTGAAACTCCTTCCCATATAGGCACAACAACCTCAGAAGCCTCTATGATGGGTCTCAGCGGATGCTAAATTTAAGTTTCATATACTTAACTATGGGATATGTACTAATGCTGTTTAATTCATAAAGGTAGAGAATGAGAGAAGTTGATCTGAATCATGTTTTGTGATTACTTATGTTTGGAGAAACAGAATAAACATTTCCTGCATTGATATTTGTGACCTAGTTTTCCTGTGTAGTGAGAAAGTGCCAAAGACCTCATTTAGTAATGTAAATGAAACCAAAGATTGTATACATTCCTTATTTTATATATAACTGGATTTCACATGCTAACATGTCTTCATATTTCATAGGTGTGGCCAAACTACATTTCATTTAAAAGAATTAATACTTTTAGTCCCCCTTTGAGTGTCCTTTCTTAAGAATTTAGCTTTGTATTAAATCCAGGAATTTGAAAAAGTCCTGAGCCTTTATTTTAAACAGGAAAAAAATGTTCTTTTCTTCAAGTCAGCCTATAACACTAACTAAATTAAATGGTTTGTATTTTTGCCATGGGATCTGTAACATGGTATACTGGCCCTTAAGCCCAGAGGTTTAAGTTTCAGGGATTCAGGGAAGTTTCAGGGATTCAGGCTACCCCATTCCAGGAATTCTTTGACAGACATACCCCCAGGGAATGAGAGAGACATATGCTGACAGAATGGATGTTGTCCCAGGGTAATAGCTGGTGTCTGGAAAAAAACCAGGCTATTATCTCTTTAGGGCCAGGGAGCATCAGAGCATATGGCAGGGCCCTAGAATATTTTACACAAAATTTGATCATCAGTTTTAAGTGACCTTAGGGGGATGAGAAAAACCACTTATTTTTAATATGCCAATAAAACTGTCTCTTCCTAAAACAAAGGGGGGGGGGACAAAAAAGAGACTAGATCTTTAGCACATATCACCTAGCAAGACTAGCTGTTCATGGAACCAAAGGCATCCAAAAATCTCAGATTTATTATATGCAGTATTTTATGTGTGTTACATTGGCTTCATTCTCTCAATCCTGACAATACTCTAGTCTAGTGTTAATGTTTGATTTGATTTTTTTAATTCCAAGGAACATAAAGTTGTTCCAATAATAAAGAATCCATTCCAAAGCTTTGCTGTGGTAAAACATTGCTGACTTGGCTTCACATGACAGCATGTCCTTTTCCAACAGTCATCTTGTAAAAGAAAAGAGGTTTTAAAAAACAAAAATTCATTGCCTTAAAAAGAAAGAAAAAAAAAGATTGTTCTTCAACATTCTGAAGATCCAAACTTTCTTAGGCATTTAAAAAACTGTTCTCACACGAAGAAACACCACCAGAATTCTATGTATTTCATAGTCAGTTAACACAGCACACTACAATTAGTTGAGAGAGTAAGTACTGTATATTGCTACTCATTCACAACTTCCTGGGCTTTTATTTCCTCAGTTTTAGGAAAGAGTTGAAGAAAACTCTCAATCCGCCCTTGTGGAGGACAAAACAATCACACAGGTAGCCTCCCTTCCCCCCTTGCTAGAAATGCTCCCCAGTGCTAGAAAGTTCTGGAATTCAATATCTGTCACAGCTGTTCTACAGACACAGTATGTCTGCTGTCTACTCTGGAGTGAAAACAAATAGCAGCCAGTTTGCTGGTCACACGTTCCAACTGGGATTTTGCCATCTGTCATTGTGTTTGTACAGCTATTTAGATTTCCAGTTCATACCAAACAAATTCCACCTACAGTACTAGCAGAACTTCAAACAGCAATAAGAAAGATTATGTAGATGGTGAAACGTGTGCTAGTCTCATGGCATATACATCTGTTCAGAGTTTTAAATATTGTTCAATATAATTGAATTAAAGGCTTCTAGATTGGGGTCATAGCTACATTTGTAAATACTAAAGAGTGATAAAAGTAAAAACTACTCATCTTGTCATTTTCTAGGATAGTACTGTAGCTGTCTATTGTGATTTAGATGTATTGGTGTAGAAAGAGTTACTTTAGAGAAATGATAGACTTTAGGCATGTTACAAAATTAAACAAAAATATTGATCTTAAAAGATCAATTTGTATGAACTTTTTAGTTAATGAAATTCTTAGAAATAATAATGGCGACACTTACAAGATCTGCCTTGTGTCTTTTAAAGATATTATAGTTACGCTCTTTTTCTAAGATTTACCATACAAAAGTAGGCAGAAAAACAGTAACAGTAAGCCTACAGTAGTTCTTTGTCTATGCATAGTGTCAATGGATCTTGGAGGGAGTTTAGCCTTTTAAACAAAAGCGCAAACATGACAAAAGCAAACACAAGCCTATTTGATACATATATAATGTCAACTGTTCTTTCTTGGAGAGGAAACTTGGGCCTTCGGTTGCTTCCCCCCTCCTCCCAGCCTTCTGCAAAGCTGCCAACTCTCATTCTTTTGGAATGAGGCACTCTCATTTATTGTCTCAATTTCAAGCTGCCCGAGGCCTAAAATAAAGAGTCACAATTGATTTCAGTTGGATATTTAGAAACTCATTCAGATTCTTTCTAAGTCAACTATATGATCACAAGTTGGCATCTTAATAAATTGCCTGCCGGGGACTAGATTGTTAGACCAAAACCAAAAATATTACAAATATTCTTATGTGTGACAACATATCATACACAGGCAGCATTGAGCTGGACCAGAGTGAAATAGTTATACCTACACCCACCTGTACTCATGATGATCATTACAAAAATATCCTGAGATCACCTGAGTCCATCTTATGTCCAAAAAAAATTATCCAAACAACTTAAATTACCTGCAAAGATGTTTCCTAATTAGTCTGTGGACTTCACTTCTTCTGTAGTGGAGCTTGAAGGGCTTGACTATGAAATTCTTCAGAAAGAAACAGAACAAAGTAATAGATTCTGGGCTGCCGCGAGGAATAGCACACCTTATGCCATACAATACTTTCTTGTGCCTGCACACACACAAGAGGCATGCAGATGTTTATTTTTCTTTTTGCCAGCGAGCTAGCAGCAGATGGATTTTAAGGAGGATCCCAAAAGGGCACATAAGGAGAGAATAGCCCAGAGGCACTAATAATAATAATTATCCTCATAACAGGCTCGGTGTTTCAGTCACAACCCCTCTCCCAAGGCCTTGTGATTGATAATGTCATATGTGAGAAATATCAAATACTTAGAATGCAAAGTAATATTTAGTTCTGCTCATAAATCTAGCTCACATTTAAAATGTAGTCCAGAAAAAAAGTTATTTGTATCTATGGGAGGGGAGAAGGATTCTGTGCTGCTTGACAAAGTATATCCTGAGACAGCATAAACTAGCATTAACTGAGCAGAAGAGTGGAAAAACAAAATTGATCATAGATGCATTTGAAAAGTAGCACAACACACAATACCACAGAACTCAGCAAGAAAACAAACAAAGCTACCGATTCACTGACAGTGAGCGACCCGCTGTGATGGGGATTCCAAAATTGCACATTAGATTCAGCGTCTAGATAGCTAGGTGTAATAAGCAAAGCAGAGGTGCAGGCTTTGGGATTTCCCTGGGAGTGCTGGATTCCGGCCCAGACCCCACCCACACTCCACCCCTTTGCCCAAAGCCCTGAAGTGCCCACCCCACCTCTTCCCACCCTGCCTCTTCCCACCCCCATCCTTCACCTCTTCCTGCCCCAGCTCCACCCCTGCCCCCAGCACCTCCTGCATGCCGCTGAACAGCTGATCGCGGCAGGCAGGAGGCAGTGGGAGGGAAGGGGAGGAGCTGATCCACAGGGCTGCTGGTGGGTGCTGAGCACCCACTATTTTTTCCCTGTGGGTACTCCAGCACCAGAGCACCCACGGAGTCAGCACCTATAAAGCAAAGCAACCAACAGTGCATATTCTGTTTCCAATTTTAATGTTTCTGTCTACTAGAAGGGCTGCGGGTGGTGCAGCATGCAATGTTTGTTTTGGTGTGTAAATAGCAAAGCCCTTTTCTCTTCACATATTTGGATACAGGATGGGTATTGTTACTGTAAGTTTGCTAGCATTTAGAGTAGGGAACGTGGAGTTAGTAATCTTGGGGGGTGTATAGCCCACTCTACTAATGATGCACTGTGCGACTCTAGGCAAGTAATATAAGCTCTCAGTGCTTCATTTTATCCAACAGTAAAAGGAAAATAATTCTTACCTTCTGCACAGAACTGTTGTGACGCTTAGCTCTTTAAAGTCAGTAAGTGCTTTGAGGTCCTCAGATGGAAGGTGCTAAGCCTATGATGACCCAGATCCTGAGCTACACAATAGCTGCTCTGTCTGTCACAATTAGGGGGATCTTGCAGATGACCGTGGTGTAGAACCAGCATAGCAGCTCCATCCAAGCCTCTTCCTGAAGCTCATGTATGGGACACACCCAAGGAAAGGTGTTGTGAATAATTCATTCATAGACTCAGCTAATCCCCAGGTGTTGTATTGGCCCTGAGGGCCATTGATAGCCAGCACTTCAGTCTTCTCTAATTCATGCCAGGGTACTAGCCTGGCACACAAATAACCCAGGACAAAGGCAACCATGCTGAGCTGTGCTGTGTGCTCCTTAGCCTCAGATGAGGATCCCGCTGTATTTTACAGAGGAGGAAATCGGTCTTTTCTTTTTGCTGGCATGGCTGCTATCTGTCCTTATCTTGGAGCACTAGTAGTGAGATGAGTCAGGGGTACTGAACAGGGCCGCCCAGAGGGGGGGGCAAGTGGGGCAATTTGCCCCAGGCCCCGGGCCCCGCAGGGGCCCCCACGAGAGTTTTTTGGGGCCCCTGGAGTGGGGTCCTTCACTCGCTCCGGGGGCCCGGAAAACTCTTGCGGGGCCCGGGCCCCCAGAGCTTCTTCCGCTCTGGATCTTCGGAAAAAATTCTAATTTTTAACAGTTTTTAGATCATATTTTTACCCCCACTAGACAGATGCAGATATCTACCTTGCCAGCTTGCATGTGCATTTCCACACACACATTATATGTACACAGATGGCAAGTAAAAAGATAAGTAATAATTTATCCAATTAATTTTAGCCTCTTTCTGTTTGTGATTTTCTCATGTGTCTTCTGCAATGTCCTCAAATTTATTGATTATTGGAAAGAGTTCAGCAAAATATTTTTGTGAATTTTCTGGATTGACTGTAAACCATTCAGTGAAAGGTTTCAGATATGCATCCGAAGAAGTGGGCTTTAGTCCACGAAAGCTTATGCTCTAATAAATTTGTTAGTCTCTAAGGTGCCACAAGTACTCCTGTTCTTCTTTTTTCATTCAGTGAAAATGTCATATTCATTATTTGCTATTCAAGCTGTGATTTGACAGGTAATTCATATGTTACTATTTCCTGACTGAGTGAGCGAGCAAGCAAGCACCTGAGGTACAAACACTTGCAAAATTCACCCTTGTGCAAGGACCATGCACAGAGGTGAATTTCACCAATGTACACATTTAAAATACAATATCCATGAGTACTCACAAATACTAATTCACTTTCTGTGAACATTCATGCCAATACAATTTGAATGCATTAATGTTCATGGAAAGTGAATACAAAAAAGGGACAGATTTATTTTTTTTAAATTTTGAGTGAACGTGGGGGAAATTACTTTTGTACTTGCTATCATTGTGCATATTATATATAAAAAGCATGTGACACACACACGGAGGGCATGTATCTGTAGGGTGTGTATATAAATGAGATGATATTGAAGTTATCATCAGGTGAGAACTCATTTCACCAACTAGAGAATCCACTCCTAAATGGTGGGTTTTACAGTTAGAGCATGGTTTTAAAAATTTAAGATGTATTTTAATTTGACTCAGACAAACCCAAGCTCAGATTTTTTTTTTAATTCACTGAACATTTCTAAAAGCTTGACAAGAACTATCATTGCATAACACAGACGCCTATTTAGCTAGAAATTTATATCTTAAATTAGTTTCTCTTGAAAGCCAAGAAAAAAATAATGTAAGAGTTCTGAAGGACCCAAAAGTTAAAAAAAGAAAAAGTTTATAGGTTTTAAAAATATTTTAAAAACACTCTCTCCTCCTCCCCCATTAGAGTCACCTAATCCTAGCATATGGTGCCACAGTATATGCTATTTACTACAGTCTTGCCAGTCATGTCTGAGCTATTTTAAGAACATTTGAGGTTGCAATCTGAGAGGCAGGGTGACAGATACATGTGCACAACTGGGTTGCATTTATCAGTATAAGAATTGGGAACTCTTAATATAAAGCAACTTAGCAGCTAGGATGCATGGTTACCTCTGTCTACCCTTAAAATCTGCATTCTTCACCTAACCCAGCAAGATCAATACAGAAAACAGGAGTGTAAGAGAACCCTCTAGTGCAGAGAGCACTCCATGGTGCAACAGAGTAGTCCATTTGTTGGCACCTCATAAATTTGAATGTGCTGAAAGGAGCAGTGACAGATGGTGGCAGGGGGAAGCATGCCTTTTTGGATTTGTGACACATGGACCATTTTACAGGGTTGTTTTTTTTAAATCAGTTTGTGTCTTCGGTAACTTTTATGAGTTAATCTAAACTGCCGTTAGTCTGAATTTGATTTAAACTTGAAATAGAAAAGGATTCCAATTCCCAACCCTCTGCTGTTAGCTTTGGTGTGACTTAAAAAAATTAACGTGGTTTGAAACAACTTGGATACATTTGCTTTAATGTTTGCCCCCTCTAGTAAAAAGAATATCTAGACACATGCACTTCATTTTATATGAATGGGGTAAAACCTGCATTTTCAAAATCCCTTAAAAACTTTGCATGAAATCCTGCCCCCACTGAATCAATGGCAAAACTCCAATAGGATCAGGATTTTACCCTTCACCTATAATTGATATAGAGGATGGGCTCACTGGCTTTACTATATGTTCAGTTGGTTTATGTCTTTCTTCCAAGAATCTCATTTTGTTATGACAAATTTTATTTTTATTGGAAGGAATGGAGAAGGCACGTTTTTCTCAGAAGAAAAACGCAAATAGTGTATGAATGCTAATTAATTTCAGGTGGGTACTTGCTTTTTGGTCTTAACCCTGTTCATTCTGTGACCCATGTATTACTTCAGTCTTGATGGTTTTCAACCTTTTCCTTACCAGCTGCCCTCCCATTACCTTTTCCATACACAGACCCCCATCCCATCTCACTGAGATCTAGCTGCGACCCTTCTTCCATTTAGCACTATAGGAAGGGCAAGGTAGTCTCATAGTGAACCCAGGATATGCAGCACAGTACAGATAAAACTGGTCTACAATTTTTGAGAGGTCGTCTGCTTCAGAGATAAAATGTGCTATTTATTATGTATTTTGATGAGCCGAATTCAAATATGACAATTAAAACAACTGATTGGCTACTGTTTCTAAGATATTTAAGTTTTTACATTTTATGTCTATGTATATTGTGTAGATAGTAGTGTTTTAATCATAAATTGTAAACCTAGGTCTTTTCATGTGTTTATGGTTGCTTTACATGATAATATTTCACCTGTCCTGTTTATGTAACACTTTAAAAATCAGCAAAA